>NW_022196374.1:520661-545894 GCF_008641045.1 Pistacia vera
AAAAAAAAAAAAAAAAAAAATTCAAAAAGTTTAGTCTTGTATTCAATGACTCATTTATGAGTGGTTGTATCTCTTATCTATAAATAAAGCCTTTTACCTTCTCGGGAGGAGGAGACACTTTGTAAAACTTTGTTTATTTCTCTCACTTTTCATTTCCATATTTTCTCTACACTTTCATATCTTCTCTACACATCTTTCCCATAATTCTTCCATGTTTCTTTCATATTTCTAACTTTCCCTCAACCTCCAGGGTGTTGTAATATTCTGATAATGTTACGGATAGTAAAAGATCTCATATATGTTTTAATTTATGTTCTTTAACATATTTAATATATATGTTTTCATTAACGTTCTTGTTCTTCATTTCTGTACAAGTTCTTCATTTATGTTGTTGTTTAATATTCACTAGCCTTTTTAGATGATGTTAGAAGCTGTGTGGGTGTACGTGTGTGAGAGATAAAAGGAGGGCCTTGACCATTATTTCGACCGATCGCTGTGTTGATTGGTTTCGCTTAGGTCGGCTATCATAGTTTCCCACATGCATGTCTGTTTGGCTTGGAGTAATTTCTTAGTGTAGTCTGGAGGAAAGAGTTCCCACAGAGCATCATCGCGAAATGATGGCCATATTTCATCTAGAATGATCTGATTTTTTTCAAAAATGATTTTTTGAATTGATCTAGTCTCAACAGGATGGTCAAACATATTATGGACGAGGTCATATGGATAACAGCGATGAAATGTGACTTGATGCTATGAAAAATATAGGCCATCGGATCTGATTGAGTGATGTCTATGAAAAAACATGATAGACCATGCCATTTTGGTAGACATAGGACCTTTGTACCAGGCAAGCTAATGAGCAAACACAGATTTCCATTTATTAGGGGTTTTGAACCATTGGAGAAAGGTCATTAAAGAGCATAATTCAAGGGTTGAGGATGACTGATATTGAGAAATTATTTTCAACATATGATGGATCGAGAATTGAATGGCAATGTGGTACTGGTGTAACATATACCAAAAGAACCATAATAATTCTTCTGAAAATATGATATTAAGACCTGGAGGTAAACAAAAGATTTTTGAAAAGGGGTAGTCTGGATGGACACCTAACATATCATACATGGATTGTCCACATTTTTCAATACATTGAATCTGATAAGAAAACATGAGGGTAGTAGCATTTTCATCAATGGTACGCGTTCGAACAAGGTCATCTAATTCAGGAGGTACGTCTAGAGTATGGTTTGGTAAAGAAGATGATGAACAGGAATTGGACTAGGTTAATGGTTGGAACATAAAACAAAGAAGAGGTTTGGATCTAGGGTTTATGAAACTGACTTGTTTAGTTTTAGGTCTGGATAAATAATCTACAATGGTGTTGGTGTGACCTTTGATTTGCTGGATGGTGAAGGAATATTTGCTGAACCATTCTGCCCATCGAAGTAATTGTTGATGCGAAACCTTTTTCTTGTTGAATTGAAGCATTTGATCAAAAGACTTCATATTCGTTTAAAAAAAGAAATGATGTCCAACAAGGTGGAATTCAAACCTTTAAATAGCATTTTTTACTGCTAATACTTCCTTGAAAGTAAAATGATAATGCTATTGGTGTGGTTTGAATTGTCCACTCTACTATCTGCACAAATTTCGTACCTTGTCCTCATCTTATTCCAAGAGCACGGCACCCCAATGAGTATCACTAGCATCCATCTGAAGAATTCGTTTCCCAGAAGAAGGAATCTTCAACGACTATGTATGGAAAGATGTACGCTTAAGATTCTTGACTACATTTGTTTGCTTTTTAGACCACTTTGGAGGATTCTTCTTAAACATCTGGGAAAGTGGAGTAGTGAAACGAGAAATGTTGGAATGAAACTGTGCATGTAATTAGCAATTCCCAAGAATTGTTGTATTTCTTTCTTGGTTGTGAGAACATCTGGGAATTTTTGCAATTCATTAGCAATATAAGGCTGAAGATCATACTTGCCGTCAGCAATCACCATTCCAAGAAAGTCAATCTTTGTTTGCCCTAACTGCATTTTCTTCTCAGAGACCATAAATGTGGATGATATCAACAAAGTCATGAAGAAGACGTATATGAGATTCCTCATATTTGGAAAAGAGAAGGATATCATCGATATAAATGAGACATGTAAGCAGAAGGAGAGCAAAAATCTTCGTCATGGCTTTTTGAAATAGGGAAGGAGCGACCTTAAGTCCAAAAGGCATGACTGTCCGCTGGTAGTGTTGGTTGGGAATACAGAAAGCGGTTTTATGACGATTATCAGGATGAATTCCAAGTTGCCAAAATCCAGCTTTGAGATCAAATTTGGAAAACATCTTTGCATTATGGAGATTTGCAAAGAGAACTTGTTTGGAAGGCAGAGGAAATTTATCATCACGGAGAAAGAAATTCAATGGCTGATAATTGATAACAAGTCTGAGTTTTCCTCTGGCCTATTCTGCACGTTTATTGACATAAAAGACTTCACATGCCCATTGAGAGTCTATAGGTTCGATCAATCCTTGAGATAAAAGCTGAGTATATTCTTGTTGGGCTAGACTGAGATGTTCTGGTGACATGCCAGAATGACTAGCTTTAGTGGGATTGATATCTTCGCTCTTGATGAATGGAAGATGGATAAAGAAATCCGAATTCTTCCATAATGGATGAGCACATTTAGTGAGGAAGTTTGCATGGGAATCTGCACAAGAGCGAGAAATAAGCTGGGTTTTGATTTGCTCAATAGGATTGCCTTCAATCTGGAATAAATTAGGCTAAGTGGTCCAGGATTGGAAAAACATCTTGTACCGAACACCATCAAGGAGGATTCAAAGTTTATTAAGTTTAGAGTAAATATCAAAACCTAGAACCATATCTTTGCCAGGTAGATCGGAACCAAGAACTTTATGAAAAGTGAAAAATCTTAGGAAAATTTGGATTTTAATGGGTTTGTTGATCAGATGAGTAGTGAAAGTGTCACTATTAATAGTGTAGAAAATTTCCTGATGAGGTTTCCACTGAGAGGCTGGGAGGATCTTAGGGTTGATAATAGTACGAGTAGCACCAGTGTCAAAAAATGCTATGACTGAAATGGGATTGGAGTATTTAGTAGGGAATATTTGAACTTTTGCTATAGGTATGTGACATGAGAAGGCTAATGATGGAAGGGATTGTGGTGCTTGTTGGATATGGTAGAAAGAGTGACAATCATATGAATCAGAGAACTCAGTATCAGTGGCTGCAAACTGGAAAATAGTGTCTGAAGTGGGTTTTTCATCCATTGAAAACCAACTTTCAACACCATCATCCGAAAAATCTACATCTGTGAGCTAAGAAATTTGTTGCATCATTTTGGTTCACTGCTTGGGCTTGTTTGGACAATTTTTGGCCAAATGACCCGGGTGGTTGCACAAATAACACCGATTAGACCATTTGCCTTTACATTTCCTTTTCCGAAGAAACTTGCGGTGCTTGAAACGTTGAAATTTGCATCTGGCCAGAGCATTAGGTGGAGAAAACTTAATGCGTCTGGAATGAAATTTCTTCTTGGTAGGACAAGAACATGAGCAATCTGATTTGCATTTGATCTGTAAGTCTGGTCTTTGACAAACCTTTGTCAGCTGTTTAGAATGCTTTAGATAATCATCAAAAAATTGTTCTTAAGAACAGAGCTTTTCTAGAGCAAGAATAACAAACTGATAAATTTCACCAAGAGAAGTGGATCCAAGTTGTTTGTTCTGGGACTGCATAAGCTTGGTTGGTTCATGAATTAGGGATTCTGGAATAGATGCCAAAAAGGCTTGCTTCATGTTAGGATCATCTATACCCCTAAGTATATGATACATTTTTATCATCTCTTTGTAATGCCTGTCAAGATCTTTCTTTTTTAGAGAACAGCATCGCATCTTAAAATGTTATTCTCTGACCTGGTTCTCATAAAGGTGAGGTAATCCACAAAATTCATCATACAGGAGATACAGAGCTTGATTAATATCTGGCATTTGGATGAACAAATTTTGTCTATACTCTTGAAGACTTATCCACCAATCACAGAGAATGCCACCAAATCTAACTATAAACTGCGTAAGTACAATAGAGACTTGGGCATTTGGTTTCAGCATCTCAGCTTGTAACCAGTCCTAAAATTCATACATCCGAGTTCTCCGTTTGTGTGGAGGAAGATCATCGACAGTAAAAGTGTGGAGCTTTGCTGAAGCTGTATAAGAGTGACGTTCAGCCATAGCATGACGAGATTGTCGATACATAGGTGGAGAGTCTGGAATGGAATCATCACCTTCAGGCATTTCATCATCGACCTCAAAAACAACAGATGGTCTGGACGATTCGGGTTGACGGGTCATTAGTTGGGGATAAATATTAGGATGTTGATCAGAAGTATTACTTCAGAGTCAAAGCCACTTTCAAATGATTCATCAGTTGAAGGTATGTCAATTTGGAAGGTGGATAGAGAATCTTGAGAAATACCCGAAGCTGCAAGACGTTGCCTTTCTGTCATGTCTCTTAAAAAAAAGCTCATAAAATTGGAAAAGACATGATTTTCTGAAGAGTCAGGATTAGCAGAAGGTTGACGGTCTTCCATCATCATTATTTGCATTGGAGCCTTATCCTTAGACAAAGAACGATGAGGCTTATGAGATGGAGGATCTAAATGAATTGAAGAGAAAGAGTCAGGTATATCAGTGGATGGGGTTTGCGGTTTAGTAGAATATTTTTCTTGCTTCTTTTGTTCCTGTTCCAACTTGATCTTTTCATCACGTTCTTTGTGGAGCTTGACATATAACTGTTCAATGTTGCCAAAAGCTTGAACAGCACCAGAAGGTATATGAGGTGAGACCAAAGGTTGGTTAATTTTTGGGAAAGGTGAAAAAGAGGGTTGTGGCCATGCTGTTGAGGAGTCAAAAGGATTTGGTACCAAAGACATTTCAGGGAAAGTCTGTGGTTGTCTGAGTTTTTGCTTAAGATATTCCTGCTGAAGTGATGACATTTGGGTTTTTAATGACTTCATTTCTGCTTCCTTCTGGAGAAACTGAGCTGAATAGCCATGAAAAGTGCTAACAATGTGCATTAATTCCTGATAGAGCTGATCAATCCGATTTTGGAGACGATCGATTTGTTTTTGTAAACTAGAAATCAGCATAATTTGGTTCTGAGACTGAGAGTCCACCTGATGAGCTACCAAATCCAGTTTTTGTTTAATTTTGGTAATGGTTTTGTTTTGGGCTTAAGCATTTGCAGTCTGCCAATTGAGAACTACTTCAGCTTGGGAGAGTTTTAGCATGGATCCATTAGGCTGGATAACTTTGGAAGGAACCACTTTTGGTTGTTGAGTGGCAGTTTCTTGAAGAGAAGGAAAGTCTGTGTCATAATTGAAATGTTGTCCTTTCTTTGGGGGTCCAGAAGATTGAATCATCATAATGGATTGAACAGGTGGAGTATGAACAAGGGGTGAATGGGTTGGTTTATTTTCTTTTGCAATCCAACGGAGAGCTTGCTGATAACATGGTAAAGGTTGTTTGAAGTAAGGTGATTTCGCAGGTTTGAATAGTTTTAAAGGTGTTTTGGATTGAGGTTTCAGAGGGATTTCCCATGAGGGATTAATGGATGGTGAATCTTTCCTGGCTGGTAGAGAATATTTGACATAATGGTCAAATTTACCAGATGGTTGACCAAGAAGGCCAATTTCAGGATCATGGTCTTTAAATCTGGAATAAAGATCCTTTTGACTGCACCGAGTTGTCTGTTTTTTCTGTCTGGAATAATTTTGTCCAGAAAGATAATGCTCATCTATTTCCCAAATAGGATCATCATGGTAGGCCAAACATTGGCAGCCAAGATCAAATGGGGTGTGACCAGTGATTGGATCAAATTGATGATAGACAAGAGCTCCAGATTGTTGGAATGAATGAATGGAAAGTCCAGGTTCCCGTACTACTATAGCTGGTAGGACTGGAGTGATCATGAATTGAGTTTGTCAAAAACTCAAAGGTGGAGCACTGGGAGTTGCTAGAGACTTAAATCTGATAGTTGTTGTTCCGTCACCGTTATCATGCATGGTAGATTCTGTAGAAACCACCAGAGTTTCTTTTTTATTAAGAGACTCGTAACTCGTCACCCAAGAGTTGGGTAACAATTTAATCAAATCATCTTTGGAAATTTGCCTTGGAATATTGATGCAATGAGGAGTATTCTGAGAGTCAACAGTAAGGAGCAGTGCATCAGTAGTTGTAGGGATAGCGAGATCAAAAGCATGGTCTTGGATTCGCCAAACCATCTGATAATGCAAAGTAGCTACAATACTTCCTGGATTTAAATCTGCACCAATGACCTGTAATTGAACTTTGAGAGCTTTGGAGCAATGAACATCAGAGAGAGACATGTTGAAATTAGGAAACAACGTCATAATGACTCTCCTAACATTCAAAGTTGTCTGTGCCATCCCTATACAAGCATGTTGATATTAGACAAATCTGGTGTCCAATAAAGCAATTCGGACAGAGACTGGGAGTCCTTTTCTGCCATGATAAGATAGAGCTAGCCGAATAGCGCCAAAGTGTACATGAGAGTATCCTTCACGGATCCATTGAGTAATGGATTCTTGATGGATTTCCAAAGTAACATATTGTTCTTGGGTTGTGGCTGGAATTTGACACTTGTCAAAAGTACTAGTCTGGACATACTCTTTGACTAGGTTTCTGGAAGGTCTTACAAGAGTTTTAAAGGTTTTAGACAAAGAAGATAAAGACTTGGAAAAGGCTGTGTAAGGATTTACAATTGGAGGGATAGTATCTTGGATTTTTTGATTTTCTGGGATATAAGATATTTCATACAAACTATCTACTTTAGAAGAAGATCTAGATAAGCTAGTATTTATGGGAGCAGTAAAAGTAGATAAAGCTGAAGAGGATTCCATGGATGTAAGTTCAACCTCTTGGATGTGTAATATCACCTCAAATGGTAAGGATAGTGCAAGACCCATACATTGAACACAAAATAAAATTAAAACATAAAACAGAAAATATAAAACATAACCAAAACTTAAAGGAGCCAATATCCGAGGGGCGGTAGTCCTCCGCACACACAGAAATTGGAACCAATAAGTAACTTAAAGAAGCCAATATCTGAGGGGAGGTAATCCTCCGCACATACAGAAATTGGAATCCATAAGTGGTTTGTCTTCTAAATATATATTTTCTATATTGAAGTTTATTTTATATTGAATTGATAATTAAAAAATCAATAAATAAATTATCCACAAATTGAACTCAAAGTCTATATCATCATGGTTCTTCTCAAATATGCCACCATTTGAAATCCACAACCAAAGTATAAAACTTTGTCAAGAAAAGCAAAAACATTTGCAGCATAACCCACTGGGTATTATCGATAAGTTTATAAATCAATCAGAGAAAGAGAAATCTTGTTGAAAAATGTGAACTTTTAAGCAAAAGACTTGCAGAGCCAAAGGAAAAAACTAATTTTGATTGTTGAGTAGAGAAAATGAATTATTTTTATTATTATTGTTTTAGAAAGTAAAAAAAAAAAAAATTAAGAATATTGAGAAGAGAACTCACATAGAAAGCAACAATAACTCCAACAGTATAATCTGAAGGCAACTTAATTGAAGCATTGAAGAAGCTAGACCTAAGCATTTAGGACTGGTCCCAAAAAATTGGCCCAAAAAATCGGTCCTAGGATCGGTTCCTTGATCGGACCCTCCTCCAAGGCTCAGGCCTAGGACCAGTCCCAGGCCCGGGCGCAAACCCCTTTGCATTTTTTCAAAAAAGTCATTTGAAAAATATCTTAAAACCCCTTATAATTTTGAAATTGAAAAAATATTAAGGGTTAAATTGATATTTTACAAAATTTACTAATCTCCAGGGGTTCAAATACATTTTCCAGGGCCTTAAAATTTTATAAACCCCCAATAATTTTATTTAACCCCTTAAATATATAAAAAAAAAAAGTTGGGGGTGGAACAAATTTTTCAGGTCCAGGGATCGGTCCTATGGACCTAATCTCCATGAATTATTTTATATTTGTTTTAGAAAGTAAAAAAAAAAAAAAAAAATTAAGAATATTGAGAAGAGAACTCACATAGAAAGCAACAATAACTCCAACAGTATAATCTAAAGGCAACTTAATTGAAGCATTGAAGAAGCTAGACCTAAGCATTTAGGACCGGTCCCAAAAAATCAGCCCAAAAAATCGATCCTAGGATCGGTCCCTTGATCGGACCCTCCTCCAAGGCTCAGGCCTAGGACCAGTCCCAGGCCCGGACGCAAACCCCTTTGCATTTTTTCAAAAAAGTCATTTGAAAAATATCTTAAAACCCCTTATAATTTTGAAATTGAAAAAATATTAAGGGTTAAATTGATATTTTACAAAATTTACTAATCTCCAGGGGTGCATATAAATTTTCCAGGCCCTTAAAAATTTATAAACCCCCTACATAATTTTATTTAACCCCTTAAATATAAAAAAAAAAAAGTTGGGGGGTGGAACAAAATTTTTCAGGTCCATGGGATCGGTCCTATGGGCCTAGGGACCAGTTCGGACCCTAAAATTTCTCATGGGTCTAGGACCGGTCCTAGGCCCATGATTGACTAGTCCCAAATGGGACTAGTCCCAATCAGGCCCAAAACTAGACCCGATTGGGACTGGTCTTTGCCTAGGTCTAGAAGAAGTCATGAAGATAAAGGTCCTATGACACATATCTATCTGCCGCAATTAGAATTGACCACTACCTATAGCAAAAAAAACATTTGATTATAGCATTCTAAAGAAAAACGATAATTGTAAAACCCACAAATCAAACAACAAAAAGAGATTGAACAAATACAATTAAAACTACATATCAATATTTGTTTCCTTTTGTCATCACTAAAATTGAATTTGTTTTATGTGTGTGATGATAAAATAAATAATTCGGCAGCAGGTCTATGGTTATCCTAATTCATTAGTAATATATCAAATTAAAGCCTTATCTTTCTAGTTTCCAAAGATTCAAACTGCTCATCAATTTGATTTTTATTGAGCAAGTTAAGGCTAATTTACTACTGACTGTTCAGTGGAAATCGAGAAACAGGACAAACCAAAATGTATGTGATAATAAAAGGAATGGCCTGATAGTAGGGCTAAGTTATCCAAATTAAGCATATAATACATAAAATTAAAGCCCTGTCTATCTAGTTTCTAAAGATTCAAACCTCTTATCAATTAGATTTTTATTAAGCAAGTTAAGGTCAATTTGCTACTGACTATTCAGTGAAAACCAAAATGTGTATGATGATAAAATGAATGGTTCGGCAATGGGTCTACAGTTATCAAAATTAAGCATATAATATATCAAATTAAAGCTCTGCCTGTCTAGTTTCTAAAGATTCAAACCTCTTATCAATTGGAGTTTTATTGAGTAAGTTATGGTCAATTTACTACTGATTATTCAGTGGAAACCTAAATGTGTTTGATGATAAAATGAATGGTTTACTAAAGCTACATGGTTCAACATCAAACATCAGTTGATATTTGTTAAATAAATGAAATTAGTTATATTCAGCAACAACCTCTTTTCATGATATATGTATGTAACATAAAAAGATATCAACAAAAAGAGATAGAATAATTACAATTAAAACTACATATCAATATTTGTTTTCCTTTAAGGATAATAATAACAGTTTGACATATTATAAATGGTTTACTAAAGCTACATGGTTCGGCAACAACCATCAGATGATGTTTGTGATACAATAAAATTTGTTATATTCAGCAACAACCTATTTTGATATATGTATGTAACATAAAAAAAATATCAACAAAAAGAGATAGAACAAATACAATTAAAACTACATATCAATATTTGTTTTCCTTTGTCATCACTAAAATTAAATTGGTTTTATGTGTGTGATGATAAAATGAATGGTTTAGCAACAGGACTATGATTATCCTAATTCATCATATAATATACCAAATTAAAGCCCTATCTTTCTAGTTTCCAAATATTCAAACCGCTCATCAAATTGGATTTTTATGGAGCAAGTTAAGCCTAATTTATTACTGACTGTTAAGTGGAAATCGAGAAACAGAAACTAAAATGTATGTGATAATAAAAGGAATGGCTTAATAGTCAGGCTAAAGTTGTCCAAATTACACCTATAATATATCAAATTAAAGACCTATCTGTCTAGTTTCTAAATATTTAAACCTCTCATCAATTGGATTTTTATTGAGCAAGTTATAGTCAATTTACTACTAACTGTTCAATGGAAGTCGGAATGTGTGTGATGATGAAAGGAATGGTTCGGCAGTGGGGCTAAGGTTATCCAAATTAAGCATATAATATATCAAATTAAAGCACTATCTATCTAGTTTCTAAAGATTCAATCCTCTCATCAATTGGATTTTTATTGAGAAAATATGGTCAATTTACTTCTGACTGTTAAGTAGAAACCAAAATGTGTGATGATAAAAGGAATTGTTTGACAATGGAGCTACAGTTATCTAAACCATATAATATATCAAATTAATGCCCTGTCTGTCTAGTTTCTAAAGATTAAAACCTCTCATCAACTGGAGTTTTATTGAGCAAGTTATGGTCAATTTACTACTGATTGTGCAGTGGAAACCTAAATGTGTTTGATGATAAAATGAATGGTTTACTAAAGCTACATGGTTCGGCAACAAACATTAGATGATATTTGTGATACAAATAAAATTAGTTATATTCATCAACAACCTGTTTTTGATATATGTATGTAACATACAAAACCATCACAAAAAGAGATAGAACAAATACAATTAAATCTGCATATCAATATTTGTTTTCCTTTGTCATCACTAAAATTGAATTAGTTTTATGTGTGTGATGATAAAACGAATGGTTTGGTCATAGGTCTATAGCTATTCAAATTCATTGTATAATATATCAAATTAAAGCTCTATCTTTCTAGTTTCTAAAGATTCAAACCGCTCATCAATTGGATTTTTATTAAGTAAGTTATGCCTAATTTACTACTAATTGTTCAGTGAAAATCGAGAAATAGGGAAAACCAAAATGTGTGTGATTATAAAAGGAACGGTTTGGTATTGGGGCTACAGTTATCCAAATTAAGCGTATAATATACCAAATTAAAGTCCTGTATGTCTAGTTTCTAACGATTCAAACCTCTCATCAATTAGAGTTTTATTGACAAGTTATGTTCAATTTACTATTAATTGTTCAGTGGAAACTGAAATGTATGTGATGATAAAAGGAATAGTTCGTAAGTGGGGCTACAGTTATCCAAATTAATTTTATAACCAAATTAAAGCCCTGTATGTCTAGTTTCTAAATATTCAAACCTCTTATCAATTGGAGTTTTATGGTCAATTTACTACTAACTGTCTAGTGGAAATTGAAATGTGTGTTATGATAAAAAGAATAGTTCGACAGTGGGGCTAAAGTTATCTAAATTAAGCGTATAGTATACCAAATTAAATCCCTGTATGTCTAGTTTATAAATATTCAAACCTCTCATCAATTGGAGTTTTATTGAGCAAGTTATGTCAATTTACTATTGACTGTTTAGTGGAAACCGAAATGTGTATGATGATAAAAGGAATGGTTCGGAAGTAGGGCTACAATTATCCAAATTAATTATATAATATATCAAATTAAAGCCCTATCTATCTAGTTTTCAAACATTCAAACCTCTCATCAATTGGATTTTTATTGAGCAAGTTAGGACTAATTTACTACTAACTATTCAGTGGAAATCGAGAAACAGAGGAAATCAAAATGTGTGTGATGATAAAATAAATGGTCTGTTCACTCATGTCTATCTCACTCTTTCTCTTTGTTCACTCACACACACAGCCTCACATCACAGTGTCGATTCTCTCATCTTTGACTGCTATTATCTCAAATTATCTCTATTTTTAATACAATGTTTAGCTTTTTTTCTTTTGATTTGTCTGGTTTGGTGAAGCATGATCTTTGGAATCAAGAAGAAGACACTAAAGCACTCCAATTTCTTAAGGTAATTTCCATTTCTTTCTTTTAATTTTATTTTTGAATTTTATTTGACCATAAATAGATTATGGCTAGCTGTGAAGTGAATTATCAGATGTGTTATGAGTTTCGCATTCATTAGTTCTTAATATTACGATTACAAGTCTTCGTTCTTTCAAATATCAACGCTCATAATTAGCTAGTGAAGTGTTGTGGAAAAAATTCAATTGTTGAATGTTATTTCGTGTTTTATGCCGTGTAATTGGCTTAATAATATCCGCACGGGTAAATTATTGATGTTTATTATGTGCTAAATCTACCATTCAATGTGTTGTGAGTCTTATGTTAAGTTTTGTGTCAAATCTATCATTTATGTGTAAAACAATTTAATTGGAAGTGTAACCTTAGTTGCATTACTGAACCAGCAAAACCAAAATCCAAAAAGTTATCTTGTTTTTCTTAGCATTTGACTATCACAGTTGTTGTTGATTAAATATACTTCAACTTTTAACACTGAATTTTTTCAGTTTCAGTAATATGCAGACGCAATGTGTTCGATATAATGCTCAACAGAAAGTTTTTATATGGATTTTGGTTCTTCATTTATGTGTTATGGATGAAAGTGATTGCAATGGACTTCAATCTATATATGTGAAGAAAATAGACTTGAATCTACAATCTATATATGTGAATCTACAATGTATCTTTGTGCTATGTTAAAAACATGCTTCTATTTCAGAGCATAAGTGTTTTAATTTATGAATATACATACTTCTCAATTACTTGTCTTAATTTGTGTGTGTGTGATATTATCATCTATAAAAGTATTGTATTTTAATTGCTTATACGTCATCTGATAGGAGATCAAACTTTTACATGATCCATTTATTTGATTGGTTTGATGAAAGGTAGTCAATATTTCCTTTAGGAATAATTTTTTAGTATTATTGATTTCTTTCTTGTTTGAAGTTTTTCTTCCCTGAGAATATAATTTCCTTCATTTATGAGGTTAATATAATTGATGAGAATAGAGGGAAACATGCGTCAATTTTACGAAAGAAATTTTCTTTTCTAAAAGCAGTCACTTTTACGATGTATATAAATGCTTTTTAAGGCATTGTGTTGATATAGATTCAAATATAAAGCTTAATTACCACATATATTTTTACTCTCCCTCTTTGTCTTCTTTAATCCTTGCAAAGCAAATCAAGCATTAATGGACAGTGACTCTAGCCTCAATTTTGCTTGGATGTTTTATGAAAAGAAACCTCACAAGTGTGTATTATGTTGATATGTTAAGATATTTGAGGATATTCATTTAGACAACCAACTACTGAATCCCTCCAAAGGATGGTGATAATGTAACATTCACTACATAACCTTAGAATTTGGCATGAAAAAGTTAGGTAGTTAAGTCAGTTAAAACATTTAAGAAGCATGTAAATAATATTTTATTTATTGATGGCATAATATCACATAAACACTACATATATAAACATTATATGTATTTTAAATTCTTTTGAAGTTGAACTTGGCAAATTTTTTGCAGGAACAATGTCATTAATTAGAGAGAACATTGACATTGGGGAGAATATGCCTAATATTGTTAGAGAGTCTATCTCAAATGTGCATGCACAGCATAAGCCATTTGACATGTGGCAACACTTTGAGAAAATTTTCAATGAGACAACCAACATAGCAGACCGAACGAAGTGTTTGTATTGTGGAAAGATGTTGGTGTATAATGCGATGAATGGAACTTCTTCTATGCGTAAGCATTTATCCAATTGTAAGAAATGCCCAAGCAATGTAGATAGAAGCCAAAAACTTATCTCATCTTTCAAGACCATAAACGAAGAAGGAGAGGAAAGTAGTATGATTAACACATGGAAATTCAATCAAGAGGTGTCTAGGCAGTTGCTTGCTGAAATGATTATTATTATGGAAGAACCTTTTCGAATGTTAGAGCAGCCACCGTTTAGGAGATTTCTAAATTCATTACAACCTTTGTGGTCAAATATTTCTCGCATCACATTGGCTAGGGATGTTGTGAAAAGATTTGATTATGAGAAGGTTTTACTAAAAAGTCAGTTGTGGTCTCTAAAGTCTGTGATTGCTTTGACTAATGATATATGGACTTCAATTCAGAATATTAGCTACTTATGTCTCACTAGTCACTACATTGATGAGAATTGGGTTATACATAAAAGAATTCTCAGTTTTGTGCCTATTAGTAGTCACAAGGGAAGAGAGATAGGCAAAGTGGTTAAGAAGTGCATTTTTGATTGGGGTATTAAAGATAAAGTGTCTACTATAATGGTGGATAATGCTATCGCTAATGACATGGCAATCGCTTACTTGAGAGGCAAATTAGCACTACTTCTAGATGGTGAGTTCTTCCATATGAGATGTACTACTCATATTATCAATTTGATCGTGAAGGATGGTCTTAGTGAGACAAAAGATTGTATTAGCCAAATTCGTAATTCGGTTAAGTATGTGAGGAGTTCCCCTGCTAGAGCCGAAGCATTTTAGAGATGTGTGAAAGAAGAAAGGATTGCTTATAGAGGTGGTTTGTGTCTTGATGTTGCTACTAGATGGAATTCCACCTATTTGATGTTAGATGTTGTAGTAAAATTCAAGAAAGCTTTTCAGAGGTTGGAAGATGAGGATCCCAACTACATTGTGGATTTGTCACATGATACACCTTCTAACGAAGATTGGGAAAAAGCAAATGTATTTGCTAAATTCCTTAGAAAATTTTGTGAAGCTACAAAAAAAATGTCAAGGTCAAACTATGTGACTTCTAACACTTACTTTCAAGAGACAATTGGTATTGTGCTTTGTTTGAATGACTGGAAGAAAGACACAAATCCAATACTTAACAACATGTCAAAGAAAATGAAAGAGAAGCTTGATAAGTATTATGGAAGTGTTGATAGATCGAACATGATGGTATTGATTGCAGCAGTTTTAGATCCCCGATTTAAAATGAAATATGTGGAGTGCGGGTACAAAAAGATTTATGGCAATGATTTGCAAAAGGTTGGGTTGGTGTCTATAAAGTTGAGAGATTTGTTACAATGGTTGTATGATTTTTATGTGGAGGTTTTATCAAGTTTCCAAGAAAGCCAAACTTCTTGTTCTTCCTAAATTACTGGAATTGCCAGTCTTCAGTTACTGGTGTGAGTTGTGATGATACTGACTACAACCCCTCCTTAGACAAGTATGAGGAGGAGATGGAGGTAGAGGTTCATGATATGACCAAATCAGAGTTAGAGATTTACCTCGAGGAGAAATGTCTACTCGTGAAGTCCAACTTGAACATACTAGATTGGTGGAAAGTAAATATTACAATGTATAAGGTTCTCTCGTATATGGCAAGAGATGTGTTTGCTATTCTGGTATCTATAGTTGCTTCTAAGTCAGCTTTCAGTACATCGGGTCGTGTACTTGATCACTTTTAGAGTTCTTTAAGTACACTCATTGTGGAAGCATTAGTTTGTGCACAAGATTGGTTGAGATATGCATATAACCCAACTACTTTTGAGGATTACTTGATGGATGCAGAAAGTTATGACTCAGGTAACAAAATAATATCAATATTTTATATTCATATCTAGTTAATTTATTCCTAAATTATTGTATTCAATATTTTGAACTTACTAATTGATTTTCTTGTATTTATTTTGTAGAAATTAATGCATATGAGGCAAGCAATTTAGAGCATGAAGCATGAGATATTTTCAGTTTTTCATATTTGGATGTTGTTAATTGTTATGTTAATTATTTTATATGTTATGTAATTTCATCATTTTAGTTTTGGAGTTTATAATTTTGAATTTGTGATTTTCAACGGATTATTGTAATATTTTAATTTTGAATTTGTGATTTTCAATGGATTATTTTAATTTTGGAGTTTGAAATTTATAATTTTAATTTTTTTAACAAGTGTCGAGTGGGGGGTATTTGTAAGTTTTTAACAGTTTTTTTTGGTCATTTTAAAGACTTTGGCGGGTTTTTTTTTTTTTGGGGGGGGGGGGGGGGAATGAATTTTATAGGGTACCCAGAATCGAAACCGGAACCGTTGTTACAGGTTCTGATTTTGGGTATCTAGGAACCTCCAAAATTCAAGGAACCGTCAGTTCCGGTTCCTTCAAAAAATGTAGGGTAATCGAAACCGAAAACCCCTAATGAAAGGAATGGTTCAACAGTAGGGCTATAATTATCCAAATTAAGCGTATGATATGTCAAATTAAAGAACCGTCTGCCTAGTTTCTAAAGATTCAATCCTCCCATCAATTGGATTTTATTAAGCAAGTTATGGTCAATTTACTAGTGATTGTTTAATGGAAACCCAAATATGTGTGATAATAAAATAGATGTTCACTTGATCCAAATTTAAGAGATTATCATATTAGAACTGATAAGAAATATTGCAAATAACACTTATTAATTGGAAAATGGAATCAGCCAAAATTAATTCATTTAACATATATACTTGCACATCAGTAGGACATAAACAATTAATCATTCATATAACAAATTAAATACATGAATGTTTTTACAGAAAACATATTCAATACAAATGAACTGTTTCTACTAATATAGATATGACACATACTCACAGTTCGGCTGACAATAGGATCATCCTCGATTTGATCTTAGTAAAGTACATGAACATTTCCTTGAAAACAAACATAACAAAATTTAATCGATTTTTATGTTAAGATTGTTAAGAAACAATTATTCATTTGTATAACAACTGTTACCTGAAAACAAAATCAACAAAAGTTAATTAACCTTTATATTAAAATTGTTAAGGAATACACTTACTGTTCGATAGGACTAACAAAATTAATCATTCAAATAGATTGACCAAACAAAAACAATCATTCAACCAAATAATAACCGTCAAAATAGTTAGGAGATATACTTACAATTTCTTATTAAAATAGTTAAAAGATATACTTACAGTTCAGAAGAACAAATCAAAATAACAACTCATTTGACAATGTCAATCGGACATCTTTCGTTTATTCCATGCCAATTCATGAATCTTTGACCTGTAAACAACAACAAAAACATAAATAAATAAAAAATCATCGCTTAACAAAATCATGAAGAACATATGTATTATTGAAACAAACTAACATTACCTATAAACAATTAACAAAAGACAAGACGTATTGTTGACACTTACTCACATATTGCGATAATACACAATTGAACATACGCTCCTTTTATAACCCCTTATTTAGAGCTTTTGAATGCCAACGTAATTAAATACAAATTGAATATGAAGAAATGTTTCCAATGTCAATACAATACACCTGTATAATTATTAATAAATAGTTATGCTTTTACTACCAATGCAATGCACCTATCTAATCCAATCTTTATGTCTATTTATTTAGACTTTGGAATACCAATGTAGCAATTAATATTGTCTACATCATCACCAATAAAATTCAACCACATGACAATCACAAATCTAAGGTGTAATTATGGTTAAACCTTTAGAATGTCAATGCAATGCATCTATATAATTAGTATTATTACTAATTATTAATACAACCAATGCAATGCACCTATGTAATATAATCTTTATGTCTATTTATTTAGACTTTGGAAAACCAATGCAGCAATTAATATTGTCTACATCATCACTAATAAAATTCAATCATATGGCAATTACAAATCCAATGTGTCATTATGGTTAGACCTTTAGAATGCTAATGCAATGCACGTGTATTATTATTATTTTTATTAATTATTAATACATATTCTATTTTTTTAATTAATTAATAATTATAGATAGAGCAATAAATATAAATCCAACGTGTCAAGATAGAGCAATTTGATTGGCTTGTCAATCCAATGTGTCAAAATTGAGCAATTCTGAAGCTTCCAAAATGTGCCACATGGCGAACAACCCACATGGGTATTCATGGCAAGCAACCAACAAGGATAAGACGCCAGGAATCTAAGCAAAATAGAAGGATCATCTCAATTAGCAAGTATTTATCATATATTTAATAGTAAAAAAAATTATCATTTTGTGTGCCTGCCACTTGCAGGATAGAGTAAATCAATAAATACAAAATTAGTGCTATCATCCTACAACTTTACCTTTAATTACCATAGTAATTATCCTATCCACAACCAAATCAAGGGAAAAAAATATCTAGAATAGATGCATAACGACAGCCTTGAGAAGCAAAAACAAAAGCAAGAGAGGACTTGAGAATAAAAGTGAAGCTCTTATCCTAAAAACAAAAATAGAAGTGTGAGAGACAAGAGAGAGTTTGAGTTAGGATATAGAGGACGAGATTAAAGGGTTCAAAAGATACACATCCCTTGGATGAGCAAGATGTGGAGTTACGTTTGTGCTAGTGGAGATTGGAGATGAGACGGAGATGGGGATTAGAGATGTGGCAATGGTGGAGATGAGTTTGAGAAAGGACTGAGGAGAGTGAGTGAGTGTGAGTTTGAGAGAGGAGATGAGTTAGAGACTTAGGGATTTCGATTAAGGGAAAAGGGGTTTTTTTTTTTTTAAAACAAAAGGGTATCCACGGGTTACTCGCCTCACCTGTTGGCAAAATGGATCGAGTCAAGTACGAGTCCAATGTAATATACCCGTACCCTATATTTTTTACCCAGGTATGGGTCGACTTGCAAATCTGGACCCATGTTGCCTAGTCTATTCATACCACATGTGCAAAAGCTTGACCCTGAGGGTAATGAAAGTAAAGATCTCAATTTTAACATTGTCTGAGACCTTGAGATTATACGAATTAAATCTCAAAAGGTACCCTTGTTACTCTAGTCTATTTCTGAATACCTTGATTTAATAATTGCTACTTAGAATGTTACCAAAAGATTGAGAATGATTCAATCTAGTGGGACATTTTTGGAAAAGTAAATTAAATGAAAACTGCGAGGATCAAGAAAGGGGGAAGATCACAATTTTTGTATGATCACATTATTATTTTGTGTGCATTTATTGGTCAACTAATTATGTTTTCCTTTTATGTAAAGACAAAGAATAATTATGAATACAATAAAGTTTAACTATATAGATGAGATCGTTGGAGATAAAATGTGATACGTGATCTAGGGTGTCGCATACAATATATACCTAAGTTACGTTATTCGAGAAGTTGTATATTCTAAACAAATGCATAACTAAAGTGCCCTCGATGTATTCATGGTCACACGGCATATTTGCAAAGTATGAATATTGTAAAATCATAGGAAGAGATGGTCCCATCATGTGTGAGTAGACTTAGCAAAACGAGCGGGTGGGTCGCGTGTAGGTGCAAGTCTCATGGGTATGGGCCCTAAACTAGCCCAAAATATTGGACTTGTACTCTATCTTATATGGGTACAGGTGGACCAGCGGGTACTCGTTTTTTCTCTTTCCATTTTTAAAATTTTTTGTTTCACCCTAATAGTTTTCAATTATGACAATTAATATTTTGTTTCACCCTAATAGTTTTCAATTATGACAATTAATTTTCTCTTTCACCCTAATAGTTTTCAATTATGACAATTACACCCCCAAAATTCATACAATTTTAATTTTTTACAATTACACCCTCACAATCAACTACTCTAAATTCAATTCAATTCACAATATAAACAAATACGAACAAAAATAAACAAATACATAATCACTAATACACATAAACAAACACACTAAGTCAATAACATAAAATACAAAACTATAAATACCAACCAAACTAAATAAATACCCACCACTCTAAATTCAATTCAATTCACATAAACAAATACACCCCCACAATCAATAACTCTAAATTCAATTCAATGATCACATAAACAAATATGAACCAAAATTAACAAATACATAATCACTAATACACATAAACAAACGCAATAAGTCAATAACATAAAATACAAAACTACAAATACCAACCAAAATAAGCAAATACATAATCAAATGTTCAACAAAAAATATTCTTGGGTAACAAATGTTCATCCCACAGTGGGGGTGGTAGAGTCTCTTGATTCCACAATCCCGGGATTAGTTAATGGCACATCAAGATCATCATCCGAATCATCATTCACATTATCATCTACAAAACAATGATAAACTACAAATATTAATAAATGTAAATAATAAAACATATGAAATATTATGTTAACATGTTACCTGTAAACTCATATCCATATAGCCAAGTCCGAGTGCATATCAAAGATTGTACATTTTTTGGTCGAAGTGAGCTTTGATATTTGTTGAGCACTTTACTGCCAATACTAGAAGCGGAGTCTAAAGCAACATATGTTATTGGTATTGCCATGATATCACGAGCCATCATGGCAAGTATTGGATAATGACCACAATTGTTCTTCCAATGCTCGAGGATATCCAAATTCTGATATTTGATGCGATCAAACCTCATCTCTTCCAAATAAAGACCTAATTCGGATTTCTTAGTGGTAATAAATTCACTATCATAGTTGTCAAAATCCTGCACCATTTAAATAGTTAAGTGTCAAAAGTTAAAATTAAACAATAAACAATACTTTATTTATCACAAGAATATAAAAAGTATAGTGACTTACACAAGAATGATCTACATGCCTACCAAGAGTGAGACCACTCATAGGAGAAATAACTGAAGGTGAGGTAGGAACTTCTTTGTAACATTGAGCCTCGTAAGCTTGAAAAAGCTTATGCAAGTTATTCTTAACAACCTTCATCTTTCGTGTGGCAGTAGTTAAATCATAAACTTTTTTGAAAGTATACTCCACAAACTGAAACTTGAGATGTGGGTCAAGAATAGTTGCAATCGTCAACACAAAACTACAAGAATCCCAATATTTTGCAAATTTTGGGGTTATTTGTTCTGCCATGCTCCTAACAACTTCATCCTCACTCATCATTCCTTCAACTAAACGCAATTGAATTTCCCACATACATTTAAAGTACAACTTTATTGTAGGATATTTGGAATGCAAGAATAAAGTTGTGATATCATAAAATGGTTCCAAGAACTTGCTTATTGTACCAGAAGTCCAAACATAAAAAGTTAGGCATATTCTACTAGTAAGCCTCCCTAATTCAAGCTTAGTTTTTTCCTTCATCCTTTCATATATTTTTAAGCAATCCACCTTAGTGGTGTTCCTAGTATATGTTAGGAAACGATCTAACTCATTGCAGTGGAAACAAAAATTTTAAAGCACAAATCATTCCTATTAAAGCCAAGATCAAGGCACATATTATATAGTTTATATGTTAAATCAAAATTTGCAGTAATATGAACAATCAGAGTAGAGTTTAGAGTTCATAAGCACGTTTAGAGGCTTCTTCAAACTTGTCTTTGACTGGGTTCACTACCGATCCAAGAGTAGAATCGAACCGGTGGTAATCCACATGAAGATAACCCAAAGAGCTAAAGAGGGATTTGCTAGATCCTCTTTAGCTTCAAGAACCAAATCAAGAATCAAAGAAACTTTGATTCAATGAAGCAAGGTGGCGTGAGATATAGGGAGAAAGCTGTGTGTTTTCTTCTTCTTTTTTTCAATGAGAAAGATTGGATGAAAAATTCTCTTCACATGTCTTGTGAAAATCACAAAACCTTGCACTTATATAGTGCTCATAAAATGCTATTCCTATTCCATTAAGGAATAGGCTTGGGCTTCAACCCAAACAGCCCCTATATCCAAACACTCCCAATCATGATATTTTAATTACAATTATTATTATTTTCAATTAAACTCGATTAATGTATTTATAAAAATACATTAACATTTAATTAATAATAATAATCCATTTAAATATATGTGTAAATATATTTAAATATAATCTCACTTATTTAATTTTAGTATCAAATTAAATATAGGCAGCAACCTTAGAAAATTTAATTGTACTGTGAGATTACCAAAATACCCTTTCGCCCAAAAAGACGAAAATGCGTCTTACACAAACTAATTCTTAAATTATCTTCTATGTGTGTGATCTGTAGGCTCCTTATCATACCGACAGTGTGTAGTATCGTGATTAATATCAATTAATCGTCTTACTACACACAGACCAAGATTGGCCCCTAGCAAGACATTATGGCCACCTAATAGATTCGAATTCAGCGAAGCAGCTACCTGTCAACGATATGGTTACCGTATAATCTAATCCTTTCATCATCTGTTATCTCATCGAGACTGGGGCATAGAAATAGTGTCAACCTCAGTTTAGTCTCGATATATTTGTATTCAGTTGTTGGACTAATGACCTGAATAATGAATTGGATTGAGCAACAACTCAATCGCACTATGATCTCAGATTTACTGTCATTGTCATTAACTGAATTGTGTCGTGAGATAACTTCTCTTGTACCCAAGAGTGATGAATCCTCTATCGATCCACCATAGTCTTGATAAACTCCTCGATGTAGCCAATCAATACCGTATTGACAGCTTTAAATAGAATTGCATTGGGCTAGTGTTAAACTACACTGATCGGTGCACAAGGCATTCCGGTGATCTCAAGTCTAAGGATCACATGTACCATCATTTGTTAGAGGATTTTTTCCATAGACACTGGGGTTACCATCTATATGGAATCCTCTGGTGAGTCAGTCCATTGAACTTGCCTATAGCAAGCACACATGTGTTGCACCAAGTTGTCAGCCAACAACCTTGACAAATTAGACTTGTCACTGCCTTTCGATAGGGTCATTCAACACTATGATGGCCTTACCGTATTATCTGTGCCTTTAGTCAGAATAATACTAGGGCTACGAACGTTTCTAGAATGGCTACCTTATGTGCTATAGGGTTCTCACTATCAAAATTTTAAACACTTGATACCCTTATCACGATTCTACCATTCTAAGGACATATATCAATACATAAACTACGGTTTACATGATATAGTAGATAATGTCTTTTATTGCTTAATAAACATTATTCAAAGAGTCAATTCCACAATAATTGATTGGCTCTAGGGCACCTATTCCAATAATCTCCCACTTGCACTATAGTCAATCATTCATGCACTCAACATCGATGACCCAAGTGCCCAGCATGCTTCTGCTACAACAGAAACTTCAACAGTGGGTTAGTAGGTGCTATGCAAATCTGCACATTCCTTTTCTGATCGATCTCTTAGATCAAATTAAGTCAACTAAGTATGTGTTTGGATTACTGGTGAGACCGTGATTCCTCAGCCACAATAATGGATCCATTGTTATTGCAGTAGAATTTTATTGGATCAGCAATGCTTGGAACCACATCAAGTTCAGTAATGAACTTCTTCATTCAAACCGCCTACACAACTGCATTAAACAATACGATATACTTAGCATCAATTGTAGAATCCGCTGCAATACACTGATTCGAGCTCTTCCAGCTCATTATAGCTTCGTTGAGACAAAATATACAATCCCAAGTTGTGAACTAATAGCATCATTGTATCCTCTTACAATGAGCTCATCTTCCCCTCCATAATCCAAGAACATATCCTTGAGCCTTTTCAAGTACTTAAGGATTTCCATTGACACTCATCGAGTGTCACTCACTTGGATCTGATTGATATTTTCTACAAGTGGTAAATGCACATAAGACATCAATCTAAGTAAATAACATATTGCTTACTTAGATCCTATTGATATCTTCTACAAGTGCTTAATGCACATAAGATATCAGTCCGAGCATGCAATCACAACATCGCTCACTTGGATCCGATTGATATCCCCTACAAGTGCTTGATGCATATTAGATATCAATCTGAGCAACAAGATGGATCCACTTGCTAAAGCATGTGGGATCCTCTTCATTCTATCTCTCTCATCGTGTGGTTAAGGACACATATGCTTAAAGAGATAGATACCATATGCCATTGGAAGAAATTCCTTCTTGGATTCTTCTATACTGAATATGTTCAATACCTTACCTATGTACTCTGACTTAGGTTAGGAAACCTGCCCGATCTATCACATTCCGAGAATGTAGGCAGTTTCTCTTAAGTCCTTCATGGAGAATCACTTGGATAACCAAGTCTTTATTGACTGCAAGTTCTACATATCATTCTCGATCAGAAATATTCATCGACATACAACTCTAGGAATGCCACTGCGCTTCCACTTACCTTCTTGTAATCACATGCCTCATCTTCGTTTTTTATAAAACCGAATTCTTTTACGGCTTCATCAAAACGAATGTTCCAGCTCTTTGAAGCTTGCTTGAGTCCATATATGAACTTCTGTAACTTGCATATCTTATTAGCCTTTCCATCAAGAACGAAACCATTGGGTTGTGTCATATATAGGTTTCCATTTAGGAAAGCAGTTATGACATCCATTTGCCAAATTTCACAGTCATTAGCTTGTCCATCGGGAATGAAACCATCAGGTTGTGTCATATACACATCCTCTTCAAGGTTTCCATTCAGGAAAACAGTTATGACATCCATTTGCCAAATTTCACAGTCATAATATGCAGCAATCGCAAGCATAATCTAGATGGATCTAATCATGGCAACCAGCAAAAGGTTTCTTCATAGTCAATACCATGAATTTGTTTGAAACCTTTGGCAAGCAGTCGTGCCTTATATGTATGCACCTTGCCATCCATGTCAGTCTTCTTCTTGAAGACTTATTTACACCCTATGGGTTTTACCCCTTCAGATGAATCTACCAGAAAACCATGACTTGTTCTGGTACATGGATTCCATCTCAGATTTTATGGCTTTAAACCATTTAACAGAATCTGGATCTGATACAGCTTCATCGTAGTTTCTGGCTTTATTGTCTTGATAGACTAGTACGTCACTATGTGAGTAATGAGAAAATCATATCTCTCGAGCTCATGACGTACTCTCCCAGACCTACATAACTCCTATGGTATTTGAGATGGTTTACTTTGATCCATAAATCGTGGAGTAACCTTCTCGTGATGTTCAACCACTTCTTGTGGCACATCTTCTCATCCTTCGTCTAATATATCTTGTGGTGCTAGAACTTCATCGAGTTCTACTTTTCTCCCACTAGTACTTCTTAGAAAAATTCCTTTTCTAAGAAGACACCAGTACGAGCAACAAAAATTTTGCGCTGCTCTGGATGGTAGAAATAGTATCCTTTGGTCTTCTTAGGACCCACATGTAAAACCCCCCTCCAGTCAGGTATCCTCTGAATATCCCTCAAAGAGAATCCCGAGGATACATGTCTGGAGAACGAGTTGTATTTAGAAAAAA